>NW_027510160.1:1340000-1346123 GCF_048772815.1 Callospermophilus lateralis
TTGTGGGGTTTGAGGATTACTCTCTGCTGGTTTACCACCATCTTCCGTATGAGATGGGCCTATCTGTCTTTGTCTGGGGCCTCCATTAACATACATGTGAAGCATTGCAGTCACAAGCTAAGGATTACCAGAGATTTGAGAAAATGCAAGGAATAATTCTCTTATAGAGCCTTTATACACAGTATAAAACTCATCACCTTGATGAGTCCATTCATAATCACTCGCACTGAAAGTCTTCTATTAACGTTATCCTTAAAGGTAAGAGAATAATTTCTAGTTATTTTATTCCAATAAGTGTCTAATATTTTTAGGTGTATTAGAAATCAGACATTATTGCAAATTAAACATGTGACCAAATTTTCATCATGATAATGTGATCAGCATTAAGTAGAAATTATCAGTACATTGGAAAAAGCTTCTCAAAAACATGATAGAAACCTTGCTGACTTTTCTGATTGTCAGAAACAACTTGATCAGGTAGCTAGTAATTTCTAAATTATATGTAAGTGTATTTGTGATTCTTTCACTAGTACCAGCTTTCTTGAGATGTGAATTATTGATTTTCCTTGAGAAATTATTCTGTTCGTGTTAGACATAAAGATGTTCCCTTTGCTTTCAGTTATTTCTGATAACTTCTACCTTAAAAATTGTGTCATTTTAACCTAATGGAGAAACATTTTATTATTTGTAAATAAGAATACTGATTTTCACAAAAGGAGGTTTTCTACTATTATAGATTTCCTGATCACTGCTGTTGTACATTTTGGAGATTGGGTGATATCTTTTTAGCTCTTAAACCTAGTTTAAACCTGATCAATTTGATAGCTGTTTTTCTATTATCTATTGCCTTGAGTAAATGTAATTTGGTCAATTTTGGTTATCTACTTTTTTTCTCATTGTTATTGGTGCCTTCAAAGTCTTTGACTTTTTTTGATGAGGGTAACTGGGGATTAAACTCAAGGGTACTGGACTACTGAGTCTCATCCCCAGCTCTATTTCTTATTTTATTTAGAGACAGGGTCTCATTGAATTACTTAGTGCCTTGTTGTTTCTTAGGCTTGCTTTGAACGTGCAATCCTCCAACCTCAGCCTCCCAAGCTGCTGGGATTATAGGTGTATGCCACCTTGTCCATCTATATATTGCATCTTTTAATTTGATGTTATGGATAACTTGCACATAAAACCATATTATACTTGGAGAAATATATTTTCTTTTTTTAATATTTATTTTTTAGTTTTTTAGGTGGACACAATATCTTTATTTTACATTTATGTGGTGCTGAGAATTGAACCCAGTGCCTCACACATGCTAGGTGTGAGCATGCTACCACTTGAGCCACATTCACAGCCCCAAGAAATATATTTTCTTTCAGTGAATATCTACTAATGTGTCAGCAAAAGTTCTGTGTAATGTGTTTCTATGATTTTTTAATATTACCTTCTAAAATAATATATATGACATATCATTATGTGAGAGTCATGTCTTTGACAGTGTCTTACAAAATTTAGTATTTCTATACCTATACTGTAACAAAAAAACAAATAGGCTTATATTTCTTCAATCTTATGTGACCCCCATGTAGTTACTTTTACACACACTTTTTAGTATTTGTACTCACACTTGTCATTTTATGATGAATAAAATAATTATAAAAGGTGGATTCCCAAAAAAATTCAATTTCATTTATCTAGCTCATTAATCAGTTTGACAAGCCTATAAAGAACATAGTTGTGTGACTTAATAAGTTGTTTCAGTTCAGTGCTGCTAAGTAGTTTGTGTGTTACTAGGATGTGTCTATTTTAAGCATAGCCGATAATTCATTCAGTATATATTCTTTAAACATATCAATTTTTGAGTGAATCTTAGCATGACAGGAAAAGAAATCCATGAAAATTCATCTCAGCAAAATTAATAAACAGAAAAACAATACCAACACAATTTCTACTATTATACCTTCTGGTCCAGAAATGTAGAGCAAGAAAATGGAAAAGTAAAGATGTACCTACTGCCACTTGTAAAGATGTATGTCCATAATCTCAGCATTTTAGTAGGCTGGTGCAGTAGGATCACAAGTTTGAGAATAAAAAAATAAAATGGGGGGATATTACTCAGGGGTTGAAAACTCCTGAGTTCAATCCTTGGTAATAATAATAAAAAAATCTTTGAATCTCTTCTTTGTCTTTTTTAAGCATAGACAGCAAGTTTAGGGACCATTAAGAAACTTAAGACCTGTGATCTCTCTTCAGTATCTGCCATGTCTTTGACTGGTCATTACTGACCCAACATGCTCACAGCTGCCATGGTTTCTGAATTACCTAGAAAATACCATCCTGTGTATAATCATCTATTCCTAAAGAACAGCTTGAGTTTGAGGAATGGAGCACCTTGTTGGACTAGCTGGCTATTCTAGAACTACAGAAATATCCTGTATATGTTTCATCTAAATAGATCATATATTGGAACATTAATATCATTTTTCTCAAATATTATATTCAGATGCCCAGAAGCACATTGCTTGTCAGCCACATTGATTCTGCAACTGAAGAGAAAGGCAAAGATGATCTATATCTTCTTCCTCTTACCCATCTAGGAAAGATAGATGATCAAGTGTCACAATTTAAAAGGAGAGTAATCTATATCAAATAATCAGGGAAAAAAATCCTAGTGTGTTTGTTCAGAAGTATCCAAGGGAAAACTCGCTACATGCAGATTGGAAGACATTGGGGTGGTCACTGAATATTTAAGCAAAAAAGATGGTGGAAGAAGAATGACTCATTTTAGTCTAATATTCTCATCATCTATGAAATGTAATTTATACTAATATTTGAAAGATAAAGAATGTTTCCAAAGAGAAAATATACAAGCAGATTTAAGAATAAAATTACATTCAAACTAAGATCAATTATTCATTCTGTAAAAAACATCATTAATGGTTAAGTTCTTAATTTTATTGGTGGCTATAATTTTCATCATTGTGGAGCAATTTCTAGACTGTCAGATTAGAAAAATTCAGATATGGGTAAGAAGTGGCTTTTTTTCCTAAATATATATTGCAGTACTGGGAAATAATCAAATATAAGATTTGGATGCATCTTAAATGTTAGACTGTCAAGGGCTTGTTTTTAGAAAGAAAAGCAAATAAAGAAGGTGAAAGGGGAATGGATCAAAGAAATGTAGAACATTCATATCTTGCTGGGCATATTAGGACATGCCAGTAATCACAACTACATGGAGATTGAGGCAGAAAGTTCAGTAGCTCTAGCTTACTGGAGCAATATAGCGAGAACCTGTATCAAAAGAAAAAAATAAATTACAAGTATTAGGGATGCATCTCAGTTGTAGAATGCCCCAGTATCACAAAAAAATAAATCAAAATTTCAAATGAAAGAATCTTTTACCATGAAGCCAACCAATACTTAGGAGTTCTAACAAAAAAAAAAATGTGTGTTAGTTTTGTCTCAAATGAGATGGCTCAATGGTTCATAGGGGCAAGACTTAAGATAGCCATGTGCAGATACAGTTTCAGAGTAAGAGTAGTTCTACAAATCTGGGAATGTTTAATCTGATGTGTCAGGAACTGTGGGGTTAACAATCTATTCACTTAATTTGCTTTTTCATTTTTATAACTCTGCCATATAATTCAAGTTTGCCCAAGTACCTAAGTGTTTTGTAAGAGTCTGCTAGCTAAAGTATTTATTTTATTGTTTGGAAAGTGAATTGTGGTGTTGTGGTCTGAAGAAGTTAAAATATTTTTTAAATAAAATACTTGTTATATGGTATGATTGAATAAATAATGAGAATATAGACAACTTTAAAGATTACCATTCAAATAAATATGTGGGCCATTGGAAATTTGTGTCTCACTGATCTCATGTCTTCTACACACAGAAATGACCACTGTCATGTCTTGTTATTACTTATAATTTTGGAATGTATATCTCAAATATCATTGAATTGTTTCATGGTGCTTCTTCTGAATATTCAGTAACTTATTGCAACTGTTACTTATCCATTAGGATTATGTTGGAATTTTTTATTACTTTTTGCTTCAGTGTTTTGTTTCACACGTGTTGCTCTCTGGGTTTTATTATACCAAATTTATTCACCAATTTCATTGCTTATAACTAATTATTAGGGCTGGGAATGTGGCTCAGTTTGTAGTGTGCTTGTCTTGCATGCACAAGGCCCTGGCTTCAATCTCCAGCACCACAAAAAAAGAAGCTTTTTGAATGACAGAGGCCACTTCTTCACTGAGAGTCTGCTCTTCTAACTCTCATCACAACTTCTGTCAAATGAAAAACTTTGTCAATGATCTTATAGTTCACATGATATTTATTGATTTTTTTTAATTTCAGGAACCATTGACATTCAGGGATGTGGCCATTGATTTCTCTGAAGAGGAATGGAAATGTCTGGGCCCAGTTCAGCAGACTTTATATGGCGATGTGATGCTAGAGATCTATAGACACCTGGTCTTTGTGGGTGAGCATAAATGTCCTTCAGAATTTTTAATTCATGGCCAATATTTAATTTCTAAATTTGTTTAACCTATCTTTTCAAAGTAGTGTTGACAATCTGGAGATTGAAAATGGTTCCAAAGTATTTTAGTGGTTCTCTCAATAGATAGATAGATAAATACATAGATAAATAAAAAATAAAAATTGGAAAAATAATTGTCAAGAATCCTCTATGGTACCTCCTCTTTGTTGTTTCCTAATGAGATAAGCATTAAGAAACATAAGTAGTTATCAAAAACATAACAAAATGAACCGAACTCCATTTTCCAGCAAGCACGTCTTCCTGTCTTTAAGTCATCCTGTCTTTAAGTTATCCTTAGTCATTTATTTTCCCCATAGCAATAACCTTGGAATTTGAAGAGAAAAGTGACAGTAGCCATATACCCATGCCATTAGAAGTCCATGAAGCAAAGAATACAGATAAGATATCTAAATGTCAACAAGGAAGTCTCATTTTAAAATATTAAGAAGCTAAAATCCAACAGAAATCGTGTTTCTAAACTTAGGTTTCTTTCTTTTGCATTCATTAAAGAGCATATCCTGCCCTATGTTTGCCATGCTTCCCAGTTCTTAAGCTACTTGTTGTTCTCCAGTGATATCCCTACATTCAAATCAACAAAATACTCCCTAACACCTCTGAGGATTTACATAATCTCAGACATCTGTTGATAATGGGGGCTCCCTAAAAATCTGAGCATATTTCTGAATATCTCTAGTTTAAACTAATGTAATATTTTAGTCAAAGAATAAATTCTGTAATATAATTCAAATATTTATTCATTCAGATTTTCTTATCAGAGCTTTTTATGAATGCTTAAACTAGATTTTCTGTGAATTTTTTTTTGCCATGTAATGAATAACAGTGATTCAAAATGCCTGTTCCTAGTGAGTATAAAAGTATAACTCATAAATGTGGTTTAAAGAAAGATTTCTAGGGCTGGGGCTATAGCTTAATGGCTCAGGGCTTGTGTTACACATGTGAGGCAGTAGGTTTTATATATGGTAACACTTAAAAACAAATAAAGAGAATAACTTACTGTCTTATATATTTTAAATGTAGTAGGTAGTGTTGATTCACATTGTTTTATACCATATTCCTAGAAAATTTGAATCACATAAAAGCAAAATTTATCTTTCCCCCACACAAGTGCTCATTTTTCTCTCACCTTTTCATTTGTGATTTTATTCTTTATGGCCTGTATGTTTTTCTCTATTAGATATCTCATAAATAGACTCACATGGTATTTGTCTTTTTGTGAATGACTCATTTCACTTAGCATAATATCCTAAAGACTGATAATTGTAGGTCTTATAATTTCTTATCTTTATAAATTTTGAAAAAAAAATTTTTTTGCACCAAGGATTGAACTCAGGGACATTCTTACCACTGAACCACATCTCCATCCCTGTTTTGTATTTTATTTAGAGACAGGGTCCCACTGAGTTGCTTAATGCCTCACTATTGTTGAGGCTGGTTTTGAACTAGCTACCCGAGCTGCTGGGATTACAGGTGTGTGCCACCACACTCGGCTTAGTTTGAAAACTTTATATCCTATTCAAAATTGCCTTTATATACTCATGTGGAAGAACATTTGATTGGCTTTC